>NC_038255.2:432495-433767 GCF_000004515.6 Glycine max | reverse complement strand
CACCCTTCATCTATTCACGAGTTCAAAGAAAAAGTGTTTTGTTGTTTGTGCTTCTCAAAAAAGACATGAAAGAAAATTTATGATTTTGAGAAATATTTTGTTTCAAATGCTACCATAAAAAAGGAAAGGTTTTATAAGCTGAATAAATGAGAATTCCAAATGAAAGGCAACAGGCTCAAATTTATTTGAAAGAGTGATGACCTGCCAATGGCATGGCTCCACTGATCTTACAAAGTTTTGGAAAATGGTAAATATAAGTTGAAGGTTCATTGAACACAATAACCGTTGTTCCCTCTGACAACCTTGAATTCCACTGTTTGGATGCTTCAGATTCAGGGTCTCCCTGACATTCCATTGTGCCTCAAATGAACGAAGATCAGCTCGATGCAGTTACTTTGTCTTTTGGTCCTTAACTTTTGCATAGATCGCCCTTTCGGGTTTTCGACCTATCAGGCTAATTATTTTTCTGTTTGATGTCTCTAATTTTTGCCTGGGCCGCCCTTTCGGGTTTTCGACCCACCGAGATGCTCATTTTTGCCTAAGCCGCCCTTTCGGGTTTTCGACTTATCGAGCTGTTCTTTTATTTTTAGACAAAGTATTTCTTGACTGCATCCGCATTCACGGGACGAGGGAGCTCATCCCCATCCATAGTCGTAAGAATCAGCGCACCACCAGAGAAAGTTCTCTTGACGACATATGGGCCTTCGTAATTAGGCGTCCACTTGCCCCTAGAGTCGGGTTGGAAAGATAAAACCTTCTTGAGCACAAGATCTCCTTCTTGAAACACACGAGGGTGAACCTTCTTGTCGAAAGCTTGCTTCATCCTCTGTTGATAAAGTTGTCCGTGGCACAAGGCCTTCATGCGTTTTTCTTCAATTAGATTCAACTGATCGTATCTGCTTTGGCACCAATCAGCTTCTGATAACTGGGCCTCCATTAGAACTCTCATTGATGGAATCTCAACCTCCACAGGGAGTACTGCTTCCATACCATACACCAAAGAGAAGGGGGTTGCCCCTGTTGAAGTACGCACTGAAGTGCGATACCCATGCAAAGCATACGGTAGCATCTCATGCCAGTCTTTGTATGTGACAACCATCTTCTGCACTATCTTCTTGATATTCTTGTTTGCAGCTTCAACTGCGCCATTCATCTGAGGTCTGTAAGGAGAAGAATTGTGATGCTCAATCTTGAACTCTTCACACAAATCTTTCATCATCTTGTTATTCAAGTTCGTTCCATTATCTGTGATGATTCTGTTGGGCACACCAT
>NC_038255.2:426597-432303 GCF_000004515.6 Glycine max | reverse complement strand
GAACATTAAGTGTAGTTGGTGGTACATGAATTCTGTCAGCATAAATCTGGCATTTGTGGCACTTCCTGGCATGCTTGCAACAATCGGTTTCCATCGACATCCAGTAGTAACCTGCTCTCAACAACTTCCTAGTCATTGCATGTCCATTGGAGTGAGTTCCAAAGGAGCCTTCATGTACCTCATGCATCAAAAGTTCTGCTTCTTGCTTATCTACACACCTGAGTAGTACCATGTCAAAGTTTCTTTTGTACAAAACATCCCCATTTAGGAAGAAATTACCAGACAATCTTCTCAAAGTTCTCCTGTCTTTGTTGGATGCTCCGGGTGGATATTCCTGGCTTTGAAGGAAACACTTGATATCATGGAACCAGGGCTTATCATCAACAACCTCTTCGACTGCAAACACGTGAGCGGGCCTCTCGAGGCGCTGAATTCTGATTGTTGGCAAATTATTCCGGTGACTCACTTCGTACATGGAGGATAAAGTTGCTAACGCATCTGCCATCTGGTTCTCATCACGAGGGATGTGGTGAAGCTCCACTTTGTTGAAGAAGGTTAGCAAACGCTTTGCATAATCTTTGTATGGAATCAAGCCGGGGTGGCGAGTTTCCCATTCTCCTTTGATTTGGTTGATTACGAGAGCTGAATCCCCGTAAATGTCAAGGTTCTTGATTCTCAAGTCGATGGCTTTTTCAATGCCCAAGATACATGCTTCATATTCTGCCATATTGTTGGTGCAATCAAACTGTAACCTTGCAGCGAAAGGGAGATGATTACCTTCCGGAGTGATAATAACTGCCCCAATTCCATTGCCAAAGACATTCACGGCTCCATCAAAGATCAAACCCCATCTAGACTCGGGATCTGGACCTTCTCCCAGCAATGGTTCATCACAATCCTTCATCTTCAAGTGCATAATCTCTTCATCAGGAAAGTCAAACTTGATGGGTTGATAGTCCTCAATTGGTTGGTGAGCCAAATGATCAGCAAGAACACTCCCCTTAATTGCCTTCTGGGTGCGGTATTCGATATCATACTCGGATAACAACATCTGCCAACGAGCAATTCTTCCTGTCAGAGCGGGTTTCTCAAAGATATACTTGATCGGGTCCATCTTGGATATTAGCCAGGTGGTGTGGTTAATCATGTAGTGACGAAGACGCTTGGCAGCCCAGGCTAGTGCACAACAAGTTTTCTCAAGTAGGGAGTACCTGGACTCACAATCTGTAAACTTCTTGCTCAAGTAGTAGACGGCATGCTCTTTCCTTCCGGTCTCATCCTGTTGTCCGAGCACACAGCCCATAGAATCTTCTAACACAGTCAAGTACATAATCAGAGGCCTTCCTTCAACTGGAGGTATAAGAATTGGAGGTTCTAGCAGATAATTCTTGATACTATCGAAAGCCTTTTGACAGTCTTCGGTCCAAATAACCCCTTGATCTTTTCGAAGCAACTTGAATATAGGTCCGCACGTGGCTGTCATGTGCGAGATGAAACGAGAAATGTAATTTAGACGTCCAAGAAAACCTCTCACTTGTTTCTCTGTTTGTGGAACCGGCATTTCTCTAATGGCCTTGACCTTGTCAGGATCTACTTCAATACCTTTCTGACTGACAATGAAGCCCAAGAGTTTTCCAGATCTAACACCAAAGGTACATTTGTTGGGATTCAGTCGAAGTTGGTACTTTCTCAGCCGTTGAAACATCTTCAGCAAGTACTCGACATGTTCTTCTTCAGTGCCTGACTTGACAATCATATCATCCACGTACACTTCTATCTCTTTGTGCATCATGTCATGAAAGAGAGTGGTCATGCCTCTTTGGTAAGTGGCACCTGCATTTATCAACCCAAAAGGCATTACCCTGTAACAAAAGGTGCCCCAAGGCGTGATGAAAGATGTCTTTTCTCTATCTTCAACTGCCATCTTGATCTGATTGTACCCAGAGAAACCGTCCATGAAGGAGAAGACCTTGGACTTTGCAGCGCTGTCAACCAATACATCGATGTGAGGTAGAGGAAAGTCATCTTTCGGACTAGCCTTGTTCAAATCCCGGTAGTCAACGCACATCCTGACCTTGCCGTCCTTCTTTGGAACAGGCACTATGTTGGCTAACCATTGAGGATACTCTGATGTGACAAGAAAACCTGCATCGATCTGCTTCTGTACTTCCTCTTTGATCTTGAGAGCCATGTCAGGGCGAGTTCTTCTCAGTTTCTGTTTGACCGGTGGGCATTCGGGCTTCAAAGGCAAACGGTGTTCCACAATACGGGGATCCAAGCCGGGCATATCCTGGTACGACCATGCGAACACATCGGCATATTCTTTGAGTAATTCAATCACCCTTCGTTTGACAGTTGCCTCAAGCGATGCCCCAATCTTGACTTCCTTCTTATCTTCCTCGGTTCCCAAGTTAATCACCTCTACTAACTCCTCATGAGGCCGAATGGTTTTCTTTTCATACTCCAATAACCGAGCAAGTTCCTCTGGGATTTCATCATCCTCCTCCTCTTCAGCCTCGTAGACAGGAGATTCGAAGTTGGGAGAGAGTGCAGGGTTATTATGTTCAACGGGCTCATAAATGCCTAGTCTGCATATGATTGATGATTGACTTTAGAAAATGAGTGAACAATGCAGACTTTTTATAATTAATTGAAATCAGAAAACAAAAATAAAATATTTTGGGTTTTTTGTGTTACCATTTTCCAGAAAGAGCAATAAGCATAGATATCAGGATAAACCACATTTTCCATTAATAAGAGTAGTGCTTGAAACAAAACAGCCCTACATAATTGCGCTTCCGTCCTGGGCAAGACGAAAGGATCTTTTTTGAAAAACAAACAAACAGAAAAAACAAAGACACATTACTTTGATGCATGAACTACTGAAGGGATGTCAACCGCGTCCCAGTTGCGAACAATTTTTCCAGGTGTGACAAATGCAAGTACTATCTCTTCAGGAACATCTTCCAAGACAGCATTGGCTTCTGGCGAGTTGTTGATGAACCCGGCGCTACAAAAGGTGCTAGTAATGGAGCTTGATCCAACACTGTTCGTTGCGGATCCTGCAGAAGAAGCAAATCCCAGTCCTTCACGGTTTTTACTCTCTAGCAACTGCACAACTTTTCCCCATCCTACACCTGTTCCTTCCTGCACCACTTTCTGTGCGCTCTTCCAAGTAGCAAAAGATACTTCATTTTTCTCTGGCTTTTTACCCTCTACAGTCAGGCCTTGGAAAGAGGTTCCTTTTGTTTCATCAGCACCAATAAAGGAAAAAGCTGACAAATGACTAACCAACAAGGCTTCCTCTCCACTCACAGTGATCAAACTCCCATTTCTGACAAACTTCAGCTTTTGATGCAAAGTGGATGTCACGGCCCCAGCTTCATGGATCCACGGCCTACCCAAGAGGCAACTGTATGCGGCTTGGATATCCATCACCTGGAATGTAATTTGGAAAACAAACGGCCCAATTGTAATGGGCAAATCAACCTCCCCGATAACAGACTTTCTTGATCCATCAAACGCTTTGACAACCACCCCGCTTCTTCTCATGGGGGGCCCCCGGTAAGAAAGTTGATCTAATGTGGATTTGGCCATTACATTCAATGAGGAACCAGTGTCCACAAGTACATTCGACAGAGCATCAGATTTGCAGTTCACCGATATATGTAACGCCAGATTGTGGTTCCTCCCCTCCTCAGGAAGTTCTTCATCACTAAAACTCAAATTATTGCAGGCAGTAATGTTTCCTACTATACTGTCCAATTGATTAACAGTCACGTCCCTCTCCACAAAAGCTTGGTCCAACACCTTCATTAGAGCCTCACGGTGTGCTTCTGAGTTCAATAGCAGAGACAAAATGGATATCTTAGAGGGAGTTTGCAGCAGCTGGTCTACTACTTTATACTCACTCTTCTGGATCAGTTTCAGAATTTCGTCATGATCAGAATTCTTACTAGTCCCATTGGACTGGCCTACTTCCTTCCTTGTACCGGGGCCGTTCACTGTCACCTGTTTAACTGCCGGATCATTCACTTTCTTTGCAAACAATGTGGGGATAACACGTCCATTCCTCAGAACTTTACCGTCATTAGCAATGTTGTCCACAGAAATCGCAGGAGTTAGAGAGGGCAAAGGCACCTCCTGCCCACCTTCCAACATCGTGGCACTATACTTGTAAGGGACCGCTTTTAGAGAAGCATACGGCATAGGTCCTGGCAAGCTAATCACCAGTGGAGTAGTAGTTGATTCCCCACTGTTATAGCTTATTTCCAACCGCTGAAACTCAGGGGTGATGACGCACACTTCCTTGTCCTTCCTCGTGATGATTAGTTCTCTATTGTCTATCAGCCTTTGTATGTCCTCTTGTACCTTCGGGCATCCTTTTACATTCACAGGACATATTTCACACGCTGCATGATCATGGTCAAACAGAGCTGCCTCGCACATCTTGATATGTATTGGGACCAGGGGAGTTCGGACGTGCTGGACGTTCAGGATGACACCGTCTTCATCACAATCTTGTATCATGTTGACAGTAGGCCCATGGTTCGGCAGAGGGTTCGCCTGAACATTGGGATTCTGATCTTTGAAGGATAGCAAGTTGGCCCGGACTAGTTTTTGCACTTCATTCTTCAGGACATAGCAGTTTTCAACGTCATGACCTGGGGCCCCTTGGTGGAAAGCGCAGGTTAAATCATGACGAAACCAGGGAGGTAAAACATCTGGTGTACGAGGGGGTGTTCTGACCTGGACAAGGTTTTTGGCGAGCAGGGCGGGGAGTAAGTCAGCATATTTCATCGGGATTGGATCAAAGGTTGTTTTCTGGCGGTCTGCGGGCGATTTTGTTGTTTTTGAGGGTATTGTGGCTGATGGTATTGCTGTGGAGGGTATTGTTGTGGAGGGTATGGTTGTGGAGGGTATTGTTGTGGAGGGTATTGTTGTGGAGGGTATTGTTGTGGAGGGTACGGGTAGGGGTAATGTGGCCTTTGTTGGTGATATGATGGGTTTGGGATAGTGGATGCGACATTCGCAACCTGACGATATGGGGTGAAATTCTGCTGAGGCTTACCATGAGCTACCATTCCCACCTCTTGATCTTTCTTCTTCGCAAAGTGGCCTCCAAACTTCTTGGCATTACTTGCGGCAGGGGTACTTTCCACAGCCAAACGTCCCTCTCGGACACCTTCCTCTAATCGCACACCCATGTTGACCATTTCAGTGAAGTCTGTTGGTGCACTTGCAACCATTTTCTCGTAATAAAACTGGCTCAGGGTCTTCAGAAATATTTTGGTCATTTCCCTTTCTTCCAACGGCGGGACAATCTGGGCAGCCACTTCCCTCCAACGCTGGGCATACTCCTTGAACGTTTCCTTCTCTTTTTGTGTCATCGCACGGAGCTGATCACGATCTGGGGCCATGTCCAAATTGTACTTATACTGCCGGATGAACGCTTCACCCAGGTCATTGAAAGTACGAATGCTCGCACTGTCCAAATTCATATACCACTTCAGAGCGGCCCCAGTCAGGCTGTCCTGAAAGAAATGAATAAGCAGCTTATGATTGTCAGTATACATGGACATTTTCCGCGCGTACATCACCAAGTGACTGCGGGGACAAGAGTTCCCTTTATACTTCTCGAAGTCTGGCACCTTGAACTTGTGAGGGATAGTAACATTTGGGACCAAGCATAATTCACAGGCGTCC